>NC_090333.1:47207469-47217484 GCF_035084215.1 Heptranchias perlo
CTCTGTGTGTGTGTGACTCTCTCTGTGTGTGTGTGACTCTCTCTGTGTGTGTGTGACTCTCTCTGTGTGTGTGTGTGACTCTCTCTGTGTGTGTGTGTGACTCTCTCTGTGTGTGTGTGTGACTCTCTCTGTGTGTGTGTGTGACTCTCTCTGTGTGTGTGTGTGACTCTCTCTGTGTGTGTGTGTGACTCTCTCTGTGTGTGTGTGTGACTCTCTCTGTGTGTGTGTGTGACTCTCTCTGTGTGTGTGTGTGACTCTCTGTGTGTGTGTGTGTGTGTGTGTGACTCTCTCTGTGTGTGTGTGTGACTCTCTCTGTGTGTGTGTGTGACTCTCTGTGTGTGTGTGTGTGTGTGTGTGTGACTCTGTGTGTGTGTGTGTGACTCTGTGTGTGTGTGTGTGTGACTCTGTGTGTGTGTGTGTGACTCTCTGTGTGTGTGTGTGTGTGTGTGTGTGTGTGTGTGACTCTCTCTCTGTGTGTGTGTGTGTGTGTGTGTGTGACTCTCTGTGTGTGTGTGTGTGTGACTCTCTGTGTGTGTGTGTGTGTGACTCTGTGTGTGTGTGTGTGACTCTCTGTGTGTGTGTGTGTGACTCTCTGTGTGTGTGTGTGTGACTCTCTCTGTGTGTGTGTGACTCTCTCTGTGTGTGTGTGTGACTCTCTGTGTGTGTGTGTGTGTGTGACTCTCTGTGTGTGTGTGTGTGTGTGTGTGTGTGTGACTCTCTCTGTGTGTGTGTGTGTGTGTGTGTGTGTGTGTGTGACTCTCTCTGTGTGTGTGTGTGTGTGTGTGACTCTCTGTGTGTGTGTGTGTGTGTGTGTGTGACTCTGTGTGTGTGTGACTCTCTCTCTGAAAAATAGGGTGGTAATAGTAGGGGACTTTAACTTTCCCAACATTGACTGGGACAGCCATAGCATTAGGGGCTTGGATGGAGAGAAATTTGTTGAGTGTATTCAGGAGGAATTTCTCATTCAGTATGTGGATGGCCCGACCAGAGAGGGGGCAAAACTTGACCTCCTCTTGGGAAATAAGGAAGGGCAGGTGACAGAAGTGTTAGTGAGGGATCACTTTGGGACCAGTGATCATAATTCCATTAGTTTTAAGATAGCTATGGAGAAGGATAGGTCTGGCCCAAAAGTTAAAATTCTAAATTGGGGAAAGGCCAATTTTGATGGTATTAGACAGGAACTTTCAGAAGTTGATTGGGAGAGTCTGTTGGCAGGCAAAGGGACGTCTGGTAAGTGGGAGGCTTTCAAAAGTGTGTTAACCAGGGTTCAGGGTAAGCACATTCCTTATAAAGTGAAGGGCAAGGCTGGTAGAAGTAGGGAACCTTGGATGACTCGGGAGATTGAGGCACTAGTCAAAAAGAAGAAGGAGGCATATGACATGCATAGACAGCTGGGATCAAGTGGATCCCTTGAAGAGTATAGAGATTGCCGGAGTAGAGTTAAGAGAGAAATCAGGAGGGCAAAAAGGGGATATGAGATTGCTTTGGCAGATCAGGCAAAGGTGAATCCAAAGAGCTTCTACAAATACATAAAGGGCAAAAGGGTAACTAGGGAGAGAGTAGGGCCTCTTAAGGATCAACAAGGTCATCTATGTGCGGAACCACAAGAAATGGGTGAGATCCTGAATGAATATTTCACATTGGTATTTACGGTTGAGAAAGGCATGGATGTTAGGGAACTTGGGGAAATAAATAGTGATGTCTTGAGGAGTGCACATATTACAGAGAGGGAGGTGCTGGAAGTCTTAATGCGCATCAAGGTAGATAAATCTCCGGGACCTGATGAAATGTATCCCAGGACGTTATGGGAGGTTAGGGAGGAAATTGCGGGTCCCCTAGCAGAGATATTTGAATCATCGACAGCCACAGCTGAGGTGCCTGAAGATTGGAGGGTAGCAAATGTTGTGCCTTTGTTTAAGAAGGGCGGCAGGGAAAAGCCTGGGAACTACAGACCAGTGAGCCTGACATCTGTAGTGGGTAAGTTGTTAGAGGGTATTCTGAGGGACAGGATCTACAGGCATTTGGAGAGGCAGGGACTAATTCGGAACAGTCAGCATGGTTTTGTGAGAGGAAAATCATGTCTCACGAATTTGATTGAGTTTTTTGAAGGGGTAACCAAGAAGATAGATGAGGGCTGTGCAGTAGACGTGGTCTACATGGACTTCAGCAAAGCATTTGACAAGGTACCGCATGGTAGGTTGTTACATAAGGTTAAATCTCATGGGATCCAAGGTGAGGTAGCCAATTGGATACAAAATTGGCTTGACGACAGAAGACAGAGGGTGGTTGTAGAGGGTTGTTTTTCAAACTGGATGCCTGTGTCCAGCGGTGTGCCTCAGGGATCGGTGCTGGGTCCGCTGTTATTTGTTATTTATATTAATGATTTGGATGAGAATTTAGGAGGCATGGTTAGTAAGTTTGCAGATGACACCAAGATTGGTGGCATTGTGGACAGTGAAGAAGGTTATCTGGGATTGCAACGGGATCTTGATCAATTGGGCCAGTGGGCCGATGAATGGCAGATGGAGTTTAATTTAGATAAATGTGAGGTGATGCATTTTGGTAGATCGAATCGGGCCAGGACCTACTCCGTTAATGGTAGGGCGTTGGGGAGAGTTATAGAACAGAGAGATCTAGGAGTACAGGTTCATAGCTCCTTGAAAGTGGAGTCACAGGTGGATAGGGTAGTGAAGAAGGCATTCGGCATGCTTGGTTTCATTGGTCAGAACATTGAATGCAGGAGTTGGGATGTCTTGTTGAAGTTGCACAAGGCATTGGTGAGGCCACACTTGGAATACTGTGTACAGTTCTGGTCACCCTATTATAGAAAGGATATTATTAAACTAGAAAGAGTGCAGAAAAGATTTACTAGGATGCTACCGGGACTTGATGGTTTGACTTACAGGGAGAGGTTAGACAGACTGGGACCTTTTTTCCCTGGAGAGTAGGAGGTTAAGGGATGATCTTATAGAAGTCTATAAAATAATGAGGGGCATAGATAAGGTCAATAGTCAAAATCTTTTCCCAAAGGTAGGGGAGTCTATAACGAGGGGGCATAGATTTAAGGTGAGAGGGGAGAGATACAAAAGGGTCCAGAGGGGCAATTTTTTCACTCAAAGGGTGGTGAGTGTCTGGAACGAGCTGCCAGAGGCAGTAGTAGAGGCGGGTACAATTTTGTCTTTTAAAAAGCATTTGGACAGTTACATGGGTAAGATGGGTATAGAGGGATATGGGCCAAGTGCAGGCAATTGGGACCAGCTAAGTGGTATAAACTGGGCGACATGGACATGTTGGGCCGAAGGGCCTGTTTCCATGTTGTAACTTCTATGATTCTATGATTCTATGTGTGTGACTCTCTCTCTGTGTGTGACTCTCTCTCTGTGTGTGACTCTCTCTCTGTGTGTGACTCTCTCTCTGTGTGTGACTCTCTCTCTGTGTGTGACTCTCTCTCTGTGTGTGACTCTCTCTCTGTGTGTGACTCTCTCTCTGTGTGTGACTCTCTCTCTGTGTGTGACTCTCTCTCTGTGTGTGACTCTCTCTCTGTGTGTGACTCTCTCTCTGTGTGTGACTCTCTGTGTGTGACTCTCTCTCTGTGTGTGACTCTCTCTCTGTGTGTGACTCTCTCTCTGTGTCTGACTCTCTCTCTGTGTCTGACTCTCTCTCTGTGTCTGACTCTCTCTCTGTGTCTGACTCTCTCTCTGTGTCTGACTCTCTCTCTGTGTCTGACTCTCTCTCTGTGTCTGACTCTCTCTCTCTGTGTCTGACTCTCTCTCTGTGTCTGACTCTCTCTCTGTGTCTGACTCTCTCTCTGTGTCTGACTCTCTCTCTGTGTCTGACTCTCTCTCTGTGTCTGACTCTCTCTCTGTGTCTGACTCTCTCTCTGTGTCTGACTCTCTCTCTGTGTCTGACTCTCTCTCTGTGTCTGACTCTCTCTCTCTGTGTCTGACTCTCTCTCTGTGTCTGACTCTCTCTCTGTGTCTGACTCTCTCTCTGTGTCTGACTCTCTCTCTCTGTGTCTGACTCTCTCTCTGTGTCTGACTCTCTCTCTGTGTCTGACTCTCTCTCTGTGTCTGACTCTCTCTCTCTGTCTGACTCTCTCTCTCTGTCTGACTCTCTCTCTCTCTCTGTCTGACTCTCTCTCTCTGTGTCTGACTCTCTCTCTCTGTGTCTGACTCTCTCTCTCTGTGTCTGACTCTCTCTCTCTGTGTCTGACTCTCTCTCTCTGTGTCTGACTCTCTCTCTCTGTGTCTGACTCTCTCTCTCTGTGTCTGACTCTCTCTCTCTGTCTGACTCTCTCTCTCTGTGTCTGACTCTCTCTCTCTGTGTCTGACTCTCTCTCTCTGTGTCTGACTCTCTCTCTCTGTGTCTGACTCTCTCTCTCTGTGTCTGACTCTCTCTCTCTGTGTCTGACTCTCTCTCTCTCTGTGTCTGACTCTCTCTCTCTCTGTGTCTGACTCCTCTCTCTGTGTGCCTCTCTCTCTCTGTGTGCCTCTCTCTCTCTGTGTCTGCCTCTCTCTCTCTGTGTCTGCCTCTCTCTCTCTGTGTGCTCCTCTCTCTCTGTGTGCCTCCCTCTCTCTGTGTGCCTCCCTCTCTCTGTGTGCCTCCCTCTCTCTCTGTGTGCCTCCCTCTCTCTGTGTGCCTCCCTCTCTCTGTGTGCCTCCCTCTCTCTGTGTGCCTCCCTCTCTCTGTGTGCCTCCCTCTCTCTGTGTGCCTCCCTCTCTCTGTGTGCCTCTCCTCTCTCTGTGTGCCTCCCTCTCTCTGTGTGCCTCCTCTCTCTGTGTGCCTCCTCTCTCTCTGTGTGCCTCCTCTCTCTCTGTGTGCCTCCTCTCTCCTCTGTGTGCCTCTCTCTCTCCTCTGTGTGCCTCTCTCTCTCCTCTGTGTGCCTCTCTCTCTCCTCTGTGTGCCTCTCTCTCTCCTCTGTGTGCCTCTCTCTCTCCTCTGTGTGCCTCTCTCTCTCCTCTGTGTGCCTCTCTCTCTCCTCTGTGTGCCTCTCTCTCTCCTCTGTGTGCCTCTCTCTCTCCTCTGTGTGCCTCTCTCTCTCCTCTGTGTGCCTCTCTCTCTCCTCTGTGTGCCTCTCTCTCTCCTCTGTGTGCCTCTCTCTCTCCTCTGTGTGCCTCTCTCTCTCCTCTGTGTGCCTCTCTCTCTCCTCTGTGTGCCTCTCTCTCTCCTCTGTGTGCCTCTCTCTCTCCTCTGTGTGCCTCTCTCTCTCCTCTGTGTGCCTCTCTCTCTCCTCTGTGTGCCTCTCTCTCTCCTCTGTGTGCCTCTCTCTCTCCTCTGTGTGCCTCTCTCTCTCCTCTGTGTGCCTCTCTCTCTCCTCTGTGTGCCTCTCTCTCTCCTCTGTGTGCCTCTCTCTCTCCTCTGTGTGCCTCTCTCTCTCCTCTGTGTGCCTCTCTCTCTCCTCTGTGTGCCTCTCTCTCTCTCCTCTGTGTGCCTCTCTCTCTCCTCTGTGTGCCTCTCTCTCTCCTCTGTGTGCCTCTCTCTCTCCTCTGTGTGCCTCTCTCTCTCCTCTGTGTGCCTCTCTCTCTCCTCTGTGTGCCTCTCTCTCTCCTCTGTGTGCCTCTCTCTCTCCTCTGTGTGCCTCTCTCTCTCCTCTGTGTGCCTCTCTCTCTCCTCTGTGTGCCTCTCTCTCTCCTCTGTGTGCCTCTCTCTCTCCTCTGTGTGCCTCTCTCTCTCCTCTGTGTGCCTCTCTCTCTCCTCTGTGTGCCTCTCTCTCTCCTCTGTGTGCCTCTCTCTCTCCTCTGTGTGCCTCTCTCTCTCCTCTGTGTGCCTCTCTCTCTCCTCTGTGTGCCTCTCTCTCTCCTCTGTGTGCCTCTCTCTCTCCTCTGTGTGCCTCTCTCTCTCCTCTGTGTGCCTCTCTCTCTCCTCTGTGTGCCTCTCTCTCTCCTCTGTGTGGCCTCTCTCTCTCCTCTGTGTGCCTCTCTCTCTCCTCTGTGTGTGCCTCTCTCTCTCCTCTGTGTGCCTCTCTCTCTCCTCTGTGTGCCTCTCTCTCTCCTCTGTGTGGCCTCTCTCTCTCCTCTGTGTGCCTCTCTCTCTCCTCTGTGTGCCTCTCTCTCTCCTCTGTGTGTGCCTCTCTCTCTCCTCTGTGTGTGCCTCTCTCTCTCCTCTGTGTGTGCCTCTCTCTCTCCTCTGTGTGTGCCTCTCTCTCTCCTCTGTGTGTGCCTCTCTCTCTCCTCTGTGTGTGCCTCTCTCTCTCCTCTGTGTGTGCCTCTCTCTCTCCTCTGTGTGTGCCTCTCTCTCTCCTCTGTGTGTGCCTCTCTCTCTCCTCTGTGTGTGCCTCTCTCTCTCCTCTGTGTGTGCCTCTCTCTCTCCTCTGTGTGTGCCTCTCTCTCTCCTCTGTGTGTGCCTCTCTCTCTCCTCTGTGTGTGCCTCTCTCTCTCCTCTGTGTGTGCCTCTCTCTCTCCTCTGTGTGTGCCTCTCTCTCTCCTCTGTGTGTGCGCTCTCTCTCTCCTCTGTGTGTGCCTCTCTCTCTCCTCTGTGTGTGCCTCTCTCTCTCCTCTGTGTGTGCGCCTCTCTCTCCTCTGTGTGTGCCTCTCTCTCTCCTCTGTGTGTGCCTCTCTCTCTCCTCTGTGTGTGCCTCTCTCTCTCCTCTGTGTGTGCCTCTCTCTCTCCTCTGTGTGTGCCTCTCTCTCTCCTCTGTGTGTGCCTCTCTCTCTCCTCTGTGTGTGCCTCTCTCTCTCCTCTGTGTGTGCCTCTCTCTCTCCTCTGTGTGTGCCTCTCTCTCTCCTCTGTGTGTGCCTCTCTCTCTCCTCTGTGTGTGCCTCTCTCTCTCCTCTGTGTGTGCCTCTCTCTCTCCTCTGTGTGTGCCTCTCTCTCTCCTCTGTGTGTGCCTCTCTCTCTCCTCTGTGTGTGCCTCTCTCTCTCCTCTGTGTGTGCCTCTCTCTCTCCTCTGTGTGTGCCTCTCTCTCTCCTCTGTGTGTGCCTCTCTCTCTCCTCTGTGTGTGCCTCTCTCTCTCCTCTGTGTGTGCCTCTCTCTCTCCTCTGTGTGTGCCTCTCTCTCTCCTCTGTGTGTGCCTCTCTCTCTCCTCTGTGTGTGCCTCTCTCTCTCCTCTGTGTGTGCCTCTCTCTCTCCTCTGTGTGTGCCTCTCTCTCTCCTCTGTGTGTGCCTCTCTCTCTCCTCTGTGTGTGCCTCTCTCTCTCCTCTGTGTGTGCCTCTCTCTCTCCTCTGTGTGTGCCTCTCTCTCTCCTCTGTGTGTGCCTCTCTCTCTCCTCTGTGTGTGCCTCTCTCTCTCCTCTGTGTGTGCCTCTCTCTCTCCTCTGTGTGTGCCTCTCTCTCTCCTCTGTGTGTGCCTCTCTCTCTCCTCTGTGTGTGCCTCTCTCTCTCCTCTGTGTGTGCCTCTCTCTCTCCTCTGTGTGTGCCTCTCTCTCTCCTCTGTGTGTGCCTCTCTCTCTCCTCTGTGTGTGCCTCTCTCTCTCCTCTGTGTGTGCCTCTCTCTCTCCTCTGTGTGTGCCTCTCTCTCTCCTCTGTGTGTGCCTCTCTCTCTCCTCTGTGTGTGCCTCTCTCTCTCCTCTGTGTGTGCCTCTCTCTCTCCTCTGTGTGTGCCTCTCTCTCTCCTCTGTGTGTGCCTCTCTCTCTCCTCTGTGTGTGCCTCTCTCTCTCCTCTGTGTGTGCCTCTCTCTCTCCTCTGTGTGTGCCTCTCTCTCTCCTCTGTGTGTGCCTCTCTCTCTCCTCTGTGTGTGCCTCTCTCTCTCCTCTGTGTGTGCCTCTCTCTCTCCTCTGTGTGTGCCTCTCTCTCTCCTCTGTGTGTGCCTCTCTCTCTCCTCTGTGTGTGCCTCTCTCTCTCCTCTGTGTGTGCCTCTCTCTCTCCTCTGTGTGTGCCTCTCTCTCTCCTCTGTGTGTGCCTCTCTCTCTCCTCTGTGTGTGCCTCTCTCTCTCCTCTGTGTGTGCCTCTCTCTCTCCTCTGTGTGTGCCTCTCTCTCTCCTCTGTGTGTGCCTCTCTCTCTCCTCTGTGTGTGCCTCTCTCTCTCCTCTGTGTGTGCCTCTCTCTCTCCTCTGTGTGTGCCTCTCTCTCTCCTCTGTGTGTGCCTCTCTCTCTCCTCTGTGTGTGCCTCTCTCTCTCCTCTGTGTGTGCCTCTCTCTCTCCTCTGTGTGTGCCTCTCTCTCTCCTCTGTGTGTGCCTCTCTCTCTCCTCTGTGTGTGCCTCTCTCTCTCCTCTGTGTGTGCCTCTCTCTCTCCTCTGTGTGTGCCTCTCTCTCTCCTCTGTGTGTGCCTCTCTCTCTCCTCTGTGTGTGCCTCTCTCTCTCCTCTGTGTGTGCCTCTCTCTCTCCTCTGTGTGTGCCTCTCTCTCTCCTCTGTGTGTGCCTCTCTCTCTCCTCTGTGTGTGCCTCTCTCTCTCCTCTGTGTGTGCCTCTCTCTCTCCTCTGTGTGTGCCTCTCTCTCTCCTCTGTGTGTGCCTCTCTCTCTCCTCTGTGTGTGCCTCTCTCTCTCCTCTGTGTGTGCCTCTCTCTCTCCTCTGTGTGTGCCTCTCTCTCTCCTCTGTGTGTGCCTCTCTCTCTCCTCTGTGTGTGCCTCTCTCTCTCCTCTGTGTGTGCCTCTCTCTCTCCTCTGTGTGTGCCTCTCTCTCTCCTCTGTGTGTGCCTCTCTCTCTCCTCTGTGTGTGCCTCTCTCTCTCCTCTGTGTGTGCCTCTCTCTCTCCTCTGTGTGTGCCTCTCTCTCTCCTCTGTGTGTGCCTCTCTCTCTCCTCTGTGTGTGCCTCTCTCTCTCCTCTGTGTGTGCCTCTCTCTCTCCTCTGTGTGTGCCTCTCTCTCTCCTCTGTGTGTGCCTCTCTCTCTCCTCTGTGTGTGCCTCTCTCTCTCCTCTGTGTGTGCCTCTCTCTCTCCTCTGTGTGTGCCTCTCTCTCTCCTCTGTGTGTGCCTCTCTCTCTCCTCTGTGTGTGCCTCTCTCTCTCCTCTGTGTGTGCCTCTCTCTCTCCTCTGTGTGTGCCTCTCTCTCTCCTCTGTGTGTGCCTCTCTCTCTCCTCTGTGTGTGCCTCTCTCTCTCCTCTGTGTGTGCTCTCTCTCTCCTCTGTGTGTGCCTCTCTCTCTCCTCTGTGTGTGCCTCTCTCTCTCCTCTGTGTGTGCCTCTCTCTCTCCTCTGTGTGTGCCTCTCTCTCTCCTCTGTGTGTGCCTCTCTCTCTCCTCTGTGTGTGCTCTCTCTCTCCTCTGTGTGTGCCTCTCTCTCCTCTGTGTGTGCCTCTCTCTCTCTCTGTGTGTGCCTCTCTCTCTCCTCTGTGTGTGCTCTCTCTCTCCTCTGTGTGCTCTCTCTCTCCTCTGTGTGTGCCTCTCTCTCCTCTGTGTGTGCTCTCTCTCTCTCTGTGTGTGCTCTCTCTCTCTCTGTGTGTGCCTCTCTCTGTGTCTCCTCTGTGTGTGCCTCTCTCTCTCCTCTGTGTGTGCCTCTCTCTCTCTCTGTGTGTGCCTCTCTCTCTCCTCTGTGTGTGCCTCTCTCTCTCTCTGTGTGCCTCTCTCTCTCTCTGTGTGTGCCTCTCTCTCCTCTGTGTGTGCTCTCTCTCTCTCTGTGTGTGCCTCTCTCTGTGTGTCTCTCTCTGTGTGTCTCTCTCTGTGTGTCTCTCTCTGTGTGTCTCTCTCTGTGTGTCTCTCTCTGTGTGTCTCTCTCTGTGTGTCTCTCTCTGTGTGTCTCTCTCTGTGTGTCTCTCTCTGTGTGTCTCTCTCTGTGTGTCTCTCTCTGTGTGTCTCTCTCTGTGTGTCTCTCTCTGTGTGTCTCTCTCTGTGTGTCTCTCTCTGTGTGTCTCTCTCTGTGTGTCTCTCTCTGTGTGTCTCTCTCTGTGTGTCTCTCTCTGTGTGTCTCTCTCTGTGTGTCTCTCTCTGTGTGTCTCTCTCTGTGTGTCTCTCTCTGTGTGTCTCTCTCTGTGTGTCTCTCTCTGTGTGTCTCTCTCTGTGTGTCTCTCTCTGTGTGTCTCTCTCTGTGTGTCTCTCTCTGTGTGTCTCTCTCTGTGTGTCTCTCTCTGTGTGTCTCTCTCTGTGTGTCTCTCTCTGTGTGTCTCTCTCTGTGTGTCTCTCTCTGTGTGTCTTCTCTCTCTGA
>NC_090333.1:47217684-47220184 GCF_035084215.1 Heptranchias perlo
TAAACAGGTTCTGTATCACCTTAAATTCTTTTTTGAACACCTCCCACTGATCTTCTGCTGTTTTACCCATTAACAGATTTGCCCAGTTTACTGTGGACAATCCCGTTGAAGTCGGTCTTGCCTAAATTTAGACTCTTAGTAGCTGATACAGGTTTCTTCCTTTCAAACACAACGTTGAACTCAATCATATTTTGATCGCTATTAGATAAATATTCACGCACTGTTAGCCTGTTAACTAAATCTGGCTCATTACTCATTATTAAATCTAATATGGCCTGCCCGCTTGTTGGTTCTAGGACATATTGTTACAGAAAGCTTTCCTGAACACACCAAGAAATTGGCTACCTTTCTGACGCGAGCTCATTTGCTTACCTCAATCTATATGAAAGTTAAAACCCTCCATTAAAACCACTCTGCCTTTGCTACGTGCTTGTCTAATCTCTGCATTTATACATTCTGCCACTTCACTGTTGCTACACACAACTCCCACTACGGTCTTAAATCCTTTTCTATTAATTCTACCCAAAAAGTCTCCATTACCTGCTTACCTCTTGTTTTATCCTCCCATCATTGAAGTAATTTCATCCTTAATCACGAAGGCTACTCCTCCCCTGCTAGCAGTTTCCCAATCCTTCCTATAGATCATTATAACCTGGTATATTCAGTTCCCAGTCCTGACCATCTTGTAGCCATGTCTCAGTAATGGCTACCATGACGTACCCTCTAAGTTGAATTTGCCCCATGCAATTCATTCAATTTGTTTCTTTTACTCCGTGCGTTTGTATGAAGAACGCTTATTTGAGCCACACACCCTAACCTGTCCTCCTGCTCTAATGTTTTTCTCACACATTTCTTATTCCTCTCTTCTGATTTAATTACTTTACATCTTTTAGTTTTCCCTTTACCTGTAGCACCTAAAGCATAATCGCTGCGTATTACACTACTCTTTTCCTTTTCGTTTGTTTTAGAATTATTATTTATACTACCTTGGAGAAATTAATGGGACTAAAAGCCGACAAATCCCCTGGACCTGATGGCCGACATCCTAGGGTTTTAAAAGAGGTTGCAGTAGCGATAGTGGATGCATTGGTTTTGATCTTCCAGAATTCCCTAGATTCTATAACGGTCCCTGTGAATTGGAAGGCAGCAAATGTAACCCTGCTATTCAACAAAGGAAGGAGAGAGAAAATGGAACTATAGGCCAGTTAGCCCGACATGAGTAGTAGGGAAAATGCTGGAATCTATTATTAAGGACGTAGTAACAGGGCACTTAGAAAATCATAATATGATTAGGCAGAGTCAACATAGTTCTATCAAAGGGAAATCGTGTTTGACAAATCTATCAGAATTTTTTTGAGGGTGTAACCAGCAGGATAGATAAGGGGGAACCAATGGATGTAATATATTTGGATTTTCAATAGGCATTCGATAACAACAGGTTATTACACAAAATTAGAGCTCATGGGATTGGGGGTAACATATTAGCATGGATTGAGGATTGGTTAACGGACAGAAAAGATAGTAGGAATAAAAGGATCATGTTCAGGTTGTAACTAGTGGGGTGCCGCAAGGATTAATGCTTGGGCCTCAGCTATTTACAATATATATCAGTGACTTAGATGAGAGGACCGAGTGTAATGTATCCAAGTTTGCTGACGATACAAAGCTAAGTGGGAAAGTAAGCTGTGAGGAGGACATGAAGAGGCTGCGAAGGGATATAGACAGATTAAGTGAGTGGGCGAGAAGGTGGCAGGTGGAGTATAATGTGGGGAAATGTGAAATTATCCACTTTGATAGGAAGAATAGAAAAGCAGAATATTTGTTAAAAGGTGAGAGACAAAGAAATGTTAGTGGTCAGAGAGATTTGGGTGTCCTTGCACATGAATCACAGGAAGTTAACATGCAGGTACAGCAACCACTAGGAAGGCAAATGGTATGTTAGCCAAGGGGTTGGAGTATAAGAGTAAGGAGGTCTTGCTGCAATTATATAGGGCTCTGGAGAGACCACACCTGGAGTACTGTGTGCAGATTTGGTCTCCTTGACTAAGGAAGGATATATCTGCCTTTGAGGGGATGCAACAAAGGTTCACTAGATTGATTCCTGGGATGAGAGGGAGGTTCTATAAGGAGAGATTGAATAGAATGGACTTATATATGCTCTGGAGTTTAGAAGACTGAGCGGTGATCTCACCCAAAATTCTTAGAGGGCTTGACAGGGTAGATGCTGAGTGACTGTTTCTCCTGGCTGGAGAGTCCAGAACTAGGGGTTATAGTCTCAAGATAAGAGGTCGGCCATTTAGGACCGAGACAAGGAAAAATGTCTTCACTCGGTTATGAATCTTTGGAATTCTGTACCCCAGAGGGCTGTGGATGCTCAATCGTTGAGTATATTCAAGACTGAGATTGATGGATATTTGGACACCAAGGGAATCAAGGGATATGGGGATAGGGTGGGAAAGTGGAGTTGAGGTAGAAGATCAGCCATGATCTTATTGAATGG
>NC_090333.1:47225184-47232684 GCF_035084215.1 Heptranchias perlo
TGTGTGTGTGACTCTCTCTGTGTGTGTGTGTGACTCTCTCTGTGTGTGTGTGTGACTCTCTGTGTGTGTGTGTGTGTGTGTGTGACTCTCTCTGTGTGTGTGTGTGACTCTCTCTGTGTGTGTGTGTGACTCTCTGTGTGTGTGTGTGTGTGTGTGTGTGACTCTGTGTGTGTGTGTGTGACTCTGTGTGTGTGTGTGTGTGACTCTGTGTGTGTGTGTGTGACTCTCTGTGTGTGTGTGTGTGTGTGTGTGTGTGTGTGTGACTCTCTCTCTGTGTGTGTGTGTGTGTGTGTGTGTGACTCTCTGTGTGTGTGTGTGTGTGACTCTCTGTGTGTGTGTGTGTGTGACTCTGTGTGTGTGTGTGTGACTCTCTGTGTGTGTGTGTGTGACTCTCTGTGTGTGTGTGTGTGACTCTCTCTGTGTGTGTGTGACTCTCTCTGTGTGTGTGTGTGACTCTCTGTGTGTGTGTGTGTGTGTGACTCTCTGTGTGTGTGTGTGTGTGTGTGTGTGTGTGACTCTCTCTGTGTGTGTGTGTGTGTGTGTGTGTGTGTGTGTGACTCTCTCTGTGTGTGTGTGTGTGTGTGTGACTCTCTGTGTGTGTGTGTGTGTGTGTGTGTGACTCTGTGTGTGTGTGACTCTCTCTCTGAAAAATAGGGTGGTAATAGTAGGGGACTTTAACTTTCCCAACATTGACTGGGACAGCCATAGCATTAGGGGCTTGGATGGAGAGAAATTTGTTGAGTGTATTCAGGAGGAATTTCTCATTCAGTATGTGGATGGCCCGACCAGAGAGGGGGCAAAACTTGACCTCCTCTTGGGAAATAAGGAAGGGCAGGTGACAGAAGTGTTAGTGAGGGATCACTTTGGGACCAGTGATCATAATTCCATTAGTTTTAAGATAGCTATGGAGAAGGATAGGTCTGGCCCAAAAGTTAAAATTCTAAATTGGGGAAAGGCCAATTTTGATGGTATTAGACAGGAACTTTCAGAAGTTGATTGGGAGAGTCTGTTGGCAGGCAAAGGGACGTCTGGTAAGTGGGAGGCTTTCAAAAGTGTGTTAACCAGGGTTCAGGGTAAGCACATTCCTTATAAAGTGAAGGGCAAGGCTGGTAGAAGTAGGGAACCTTGGATGACTCGGGAGATTGAGGCACTAGTCAAAAAGAAGAAGGAGGCATATGACATGCATAGACAGCTGGGATCAAGTGGATCCCTTGAAGAGTATAGAGATTGCCGGAGTAGAGTTAAGAGAGAAATCAGGAGGGCAAAAAGGGGATATGAGATTGCTTTGGCAGATCAGGCAAAGGTGAATCCAAAGAGCTTCTACAAATACATAAAGGGCAAAAGGGTAACTAGGGAGAGAGTAGGGCCTCTTAAGGATCAACAAGGTCATCTATGTGCGGAACCACAAGAAATGGGTGAGATCCTGAATGAATATTTCACATTGGTATTTACGGTTGAGAAAGGCATGGATGTTAGGGAACTTGGGGAAATAAATAGTGATGTCTTGAGGAGTGCACATATTACAGAGAGGGAGGTGCTGGAAGTCTTAATGCGCATCAAGGTAGATAAATCTCCGGGACCTGATGAAATGTATCCCAGGACGTTATGGGAGGTTAGGGAGGAAATTGCGGGTCCCCTAGCAGAGATATTTGAATCATCGACAGCCACAGCTGAGGTGCCTGAAGATTGGAGGGTAGCAAATGTTGTGCCTTTGTTTAAGAAGGGCGGCAGGGAAAAGCCTGGGAACTACAGACCAGTGAGCCTGACATCTGTAGTGGGTAAGTTGTTAGAGGGTATTCTGAGGGACAGGATCTACAGGCATTTGGAGAGGCAGGGACTAATTCGGAACAGTCAGCATGGTTTTGTGAGAGGAAAATCATGTCTCACGAATTTGATTGAGTTTTTTGAAGGGGTAACCAAGAAGATAGATGAGGGCTGTGCAGTAGACGTGGTCTACATGGACTTCAGCAAAGCATTTGACAAGGTACCGCATGGTAGGTTGTTACATAAGGTTAAATCTCATGGGATCCAAGGTGAGGTAGCCAATTGGATACAAAATTGGCTTGACGACAGAAGACAGAGGGTGGTTGTAGAGGGTTGTTTTTCAAACTGGATGCCTGTGTCCAGCGGTGTGCCTCAGGGATCGGTGCTGGGTCCGCTGTTATTTGTTATTTATATTAATGATTTGGATGAGAATTTAGGAGGCATGGTTAGTAAGTTTGCAGATGACACCAAGATTGGTGGCATTGTGGACAGTGAAGAAGGTTATCTGGGATTGCAACGGGATCTTGATCAATTGGGCCAGTGGGCCGATGAATGGCAGATGGAGTTTAATTTAGATAAATGTGAGGTGATGCATTTTGGTAGATCGAATCGGGCCAGGACCTACTCCGTTAATGGTAGGGCGTTGGGGAGAGTTATAGAACAGAGAGATCTAGGAGTACAGGTTCATAGCTCCTTGAAAGTGGAGTCACAGGTGGATAGGGTAGTGAAGAAGGCATTCGGCATGCTTGGTTTCATTGGTCAGAACATTGAATGCAGGAGTTGGGATGTCTTGTTGAAGTTGCACAAGGCATTGGTGAGGCCACACTTGGAATACTGTGTACAGTTCTGGTCACCCTATTATAGAAAGGATATTATTAAACTAGAAAGAGTGCAGAAAAGATTTACTAGGATGCTACCGGGACTTGATGGTTTGACTTACAGGGAGAGGTTAGACAGACTGGGACCTTTTTTCCCTGGAGAGTAGGAGGTTAAGGGATGATCTTATAGAAGTCTATAAAATAATGAGGGGCATAGATAAGGTCAATAGTCAAAATCTTTTCCCAAAGGTAGGGGAGTCTATAACGAGGGGGCATAGATTTAAGGTGAGAGGGGAGAGATACAAAAGGGTCCAGAGGGGCAATTTTTTCACTCAAAGGGTGGTGAGTGTCTGGAACGAGCTGCCAGAGGCAGTAGTAGAGGCGGGTACAATTTTGTCTTTTAAAAAGCATTTGGACAGTTACATGGGTAAGATGGGTATAGAGGGATATGGGCCAAGTGCAGGCAATTGGGACCAGCTAAGTGGTATAAACTGGGCGACATGGACATGTTGGGCCGAAGGGCCTGTTTCCATGTTGTAACTTCTATGATTCTATGATTCTATGTGTGTGACTCTCTCTCTGTGTGTGACTCTCTCTCTGTGTGTGACTCTCTCTGTGTGTGACTCTCTCTCTGTGTGTGACTCTCTCTCTGTGTGTGACTCTCTCTCTGTGTGTGACTCTCTCTCTGTGTGTGACTCTCTCTCTGTGTGTGACTCTCTCTCTGTGTGTGACTCTCTCTCTGTGTGTGACTCTCTCTCTGTGTGTGACTCTCTCTCTGTGTGTGACTCTCTGTGTGTGACTCTCTCTCTGTGTGTGACTCTCTCTCTGTGTGTGACTCTCTCTCTGTGTCTGACTCTCTCTCTGTGTCTGACTCTCTCTCTGTGTCTGACTCTCTCTCTGTGTCTGACTCTCTCTCTGTGTCTGACTCTCTCTCTGTGTCTGACTCTCTCTCTGTGTCTGACTCTCTCTCTGTGTCTGACTCTCTCTCTGTGTCTGACTCTCTCTCTGTGTCTGACTCTCTCTCTGTGTCTGACTCTCTCTCTGTGTCTGACTCTCTCTCTGTGTCTGACTCTCTCTCTGTGTCTGACTCTCTCTCTGTGTCTGACTCTCTCTCTGTGTCTGACTCTCTCTCTGTGTCTGACTCTCTCTCTGTGTCTGACTCTCTCTCTGTGTCTGACTCTCTCTCTGTGTCTGACTCTCTCTCTGTGTCTGACTCTCTCTCTGTGTCTGACTCTCTCTCTGTGTCTGACTCTCTCTCTGTGTCTGACTCTCTCTCTGTGTCTGACTCTCTCTCTCTGTCTGACTCTCTCTCTCTGTCTGACTCTCTCTCTCTCTGTCTGACTCTCTCTCTCTGTGTCTGACTCTCTCTCTCTGTGTCTGACTCTCTCTCTCTGTGTCTGACTCTCTCTCTCTGTGTCTGACTCTCTCTCTCTGTGTCTGACTCTCTCTCTCTGTGTCTGACTCTCTCTCTCTGTGTCTGACTCTCTCTCTCTGTCTGACTCTCTCTCTCTGTGTCTGACTCTCTCTCTCTGTGTCTGACTCTCTCTCTCTGTGTCTGACTCTCTCTCTCTGTGTCTGACTCTCTCTCTCTGTGTCTGACTCTCTCTCTCTGTGTCTGACTCTCTCTCTCTGTGTCTGACTCTCTCTCTCTGTGTCTGACTCTCTCTCTGTGTCTGACTCTCTCTCTCTCTGTGTCTGACTCTCTCTCTCTGTGTCTGACTCTCTCTCTCTGTGTCTGACTCTCTCTCTCTGTGTCTGACTCTCTCTCTCTGTGCTCTCTCTGTGCCTCCTCTCTCTGTGTGCCTCCCTCTCTCTGTGTGCCTCCCTCTCTCTGTGTGCCTCCCTCTCTCTGTGTGCCTCCCTCTCTCTGTGTGCCTCCCTCTCTCTGTGTGCCTCCCTCTCTCTGTGTGCCTCCCTCTCTCTGTGTGCCTCCCTCTCTCTGTGTGCCTCCCTCTCTCTGTGTGCCTCCCTCTCTCTGTGTGCCTCCCTCTCTCTGTGTGCCTCCCTCTCTCTGTGTGCCTCCCTCTCTCTGTGTGCCTCCCTCTCTCTGTGTGCCTCCCTCTCTCTGTGTGCCTCCCTCTCTCTGTGTGCCTCCCTCTCTCTGTGTGCCTCCCTCTCTCTGTGTGCCTCTCTCTCTCTGTGTGCCTCTCTCTCTCTGTGTGCCTCTCTCTCTCCTCTGTGTGCCTCTCTCTCTCCTCTGTGTGCCTCTCTCTCTCCTCTGTGTGCCTCTCTCTCTCCTCTGTGTGCCTCTCTCTCTCCTCTGTGTGCCTCTCTCTCTCCTCTGTGTGCCTCTCTCTCTCCTCTGTGTGCCTCTCTCTCTCCTCTGTGTGCCTCTCTCTCTCCTCTGTGTGCCTCTCTCTCTCCTCTGTGTGCCTCTCTCTCTCCTCTGTGTGCCTCTCTCTCTCCTCTGTGTGCCTCTCTCTCTCCTCTGTGTGCCTCTCTCTCTCCTCTGTGTGCCTCTCTCTCTCCTCTGTGTGCCTCTCTCTCTCCTCTGTGTGCCTCTCTCTCTCCTCTGTGTGCCTCTCTCTCTCCTCTGTGTGCCTCTCTCTCTCCTCTGTGTGCCTCTCTCTCTCCTCTGTGTGCCTCTCTCTCTCCTCTGTGTGCCTCTCTCTCTCCTCTGTGTGCCTCTCTCTCTCCTCTGTGTGCCTCTCTCTCTCCTCTGTGTGCCTCTCTCTCTCCTCTGTGTGCCTCTCTCTCTCCTCTGTGTGCCTCTCTCTCTCCTCTGTGTGCCTCTCTCTCTCCTCTGTGTGCCTCTCTCTCTCCTCTGTGTGCCTCTCTCTCTCCTCTGTGTGCCTCTCTCTCTCCTCTGTGTGCCTCTCTCTCTCCTCTGTGTGCCTCTCTCTCTCCTCTGTGTGCCTCTCTCTCTCCTCTGTGTGCCTCTCTCTCTCCTCTGTGTGCCTCTCTCTCTCCTCTGTGTGCCTCTCTCTCTCCTCTGTGTGCCTCTCTCTCTCCTCTGTGTGCCTCTCTCTCTCCTCTGTGTGCCTCTCTCTCTCCTCTGTGTGCCTCTCTCTCTCCTCTGTGTGCCTCTCTCTCTCCTCTGTGTGCCTCTCTCTCTCCTCTGTGTGCCTCTCTCTCTCCTCTGTGTGCCTCTCTCTCTCCTCTGTGTGCCTCTCTCTCTCCTCTGTGTGCCTCTCTCTCTCCTCTGTGTGCCTCTCTCTCTCCTCTGTGTGCCTCTCTCTCTCCTCTGTGTGCCTCTCTCTCTCCTCTGTGTGCCTCTCTCTCTCCTCTGTGTGCCTCTCTCTCTCCTCTGTGTGCCTCTCTCTCTCCTCTGTGTGCCTCTCTCTCTCCTCTGTGTGTGCCTCTCTCTCTCCTCTGTGTGTGCCTCTCTCTCTCCTCTGTGTGTGCCTCTCTCTCTCCTCTGTGTGTGCCTCTCTCTCTCCTCTGTGTGTGCCTCTCTCTCTCCTCTGTGTGTGCCTCTCTCTCTCCTCTGTGTGTGCCTCTCTCTCTCCTCTGTGTGTGTCCTCTCTCTCTCCTCTGTGTGTGCCTCTCTCTCTCCTCTGTGTGTGCCTCTCTCTCTCCTCTGTGTGCGCCTCTCTCTCTCCTCTGTGTGCGCCTCTCTCTCTCCTCTGTGTGCGCCTCTCTCTCTCCTCTGTGTGCGCCTCTCCCTCTCCTCTGTGTGCGCCTCTCTCTCTCCTCTGTGTGTGCGCCTCTCTCTCTCCTCTGTGTGTGCGCCTCTCTCTCTCCTCTGTGTGTGCGCCTCTCTCTCCTCTGTGTGTGCGCCTCTCTCTCCTCTGTGTGTGCGCCTCTCTCTCCTCTGTGTGTGCGCCTCTCTCTCCTCTGTGTGTGCCTCTCTCTCTCCTCTGTGTGTGCCTCTCTCTCTCCTCTGTGTGTGCCTCTCTCTCTCCTCTGTGTGTGCCTCTCTCTCTCCTCTGTGTGTGCCTCTCTCTCTCCTCTGTGTGTGCCTCTCTCTCTCCTCTGTGTGTGCCTCTCTCTCTCCTCTGTGTGTGCCTCTCTCTCTCCTCTGTGTGTGCCTCTCTCTCTCCTCTGTGTGTGCCTCTCTCTCTCCTCTGTGTGTGCCTCTCTCTCTCCTCTGTGTGTGCCTCTCTCTCTCCTCTGTGTGTGCCTCTCTCTCTCCTCTGTGTGTGCCTCTCTCTCTCCTCTGTGTGTGCCTCTCTCTCTCCTCTGTGTGTGCCTCTCTCTCTCCTCTGTGTGTGCCTCTCTCTCTCCTCTGTGTGTGCCTCTCTCTCTCCTCTGTGTGTGCCTCTCTCTCTCCTCTGTGTGTGCCTCTCTCTCTCCTCTGTGTGTGCCTCTCTCTCTCCTCTGTGTGTGCCTCTCTCTCTCCTCTGTGTGTGCCTCTCTCTCTCCTCTGTGTGTGCCTCTCTCTCTCCTCTGTGTGTGCCTCTCTCTCTCCTCTGTGTGTGCCTCTCTCTCTCCTCTGTGTGTGCCTCTCTCTCTCCTCTGTGTGTGCCTCTCTCTCTCCTCTGTGTGTGCCTCTCTCTCTCCTCTGTGTGTGCCTCTCTCTCTCCTCTGTGTGTGCCTCTCTCTCTCCTCTGTGTGTGCCTCTCTCTCTCCTCTGTGTGTGCCTCTCTCTCTCCTCTGTGTGTGCCTCTCTCTCTCCTCTGTGTGTGCCTCTCTCTCTCCTCTGTGTGTGCCTCTCTCTCTCCTCTGTGTGTGCCTCTCTCTCTCCTCTGTGTGTGCCTCTCTCTCTCCTCTGTGTGTGCCTCTCTCTCTCCTCTGTGTGTGCCTCTCTCTCTCCTCTGTGTGTGCCTCTCTCTCTCCTCTGTGTGTGCCTCTCTCTCTCCTCTGTGTGTGCCTCTCTCTCTCCTCTGTGTGTGCCTCTCTCTCTCCTCTGTGTGTGCCTCTCTCTCTCCTCTGTGTGTGCCTCTCTCTCTCCTCTGTGTGTGCCTCTCTCTCTCCTCTGTGTGTGCCTCTCTCTCTCCTCTGTGTGTGCCTCTCTCTCTCCTCTGTGTGTGCCTCT